>NC_088242.1:89294778-89317278 GCF_036934945.1 Oncorhynchus masou masou | reverse complement strand
CTTCTTTGTTGTTGTAACCAAACGGACTGGCAGTTTGACCATTAAGGATTCCAGCTTTAAGGATTACTTGTGTGTATGGAAATGAATAACAGATAGGGGGATGGATAAGAGGGATGGATGGAATAAGAGAGAGAAAGAGAGACAGGTAGAGGTTAAAAGAGAGCGAGAGGGAGAGAGAGTGACTAGAGTTGAAAGAGAGCTGCAGAAAGAGTGAGGAGAGTTGAAAAGAGGGAGAGAGAAAGAGAGTGAAGAGTGTTGAAAAGAGCGAGAGGGAGAGAGAGTAGAAGAGAGTTGAAAAGAGGAGAGAGAGTAGAAGAGAGTTGAAAAGAGCGAGAGGGAGAGAGAGTCAGGAGTCAGTCTAAGTAGTCCAGAGTTGAAAAGAGAGGGAGAAGAGTCCAGTTGAAAAGAGAGGGACCAGGGAGAGAGTGTCCAGTTGAAAAGAGACCAGTCTAACAGTCCAGTCAACAGTCCCAGTCTGACAGTCCAGTCTAACAGTCCAGTCTAACAGATGGAGTCTAACAGACCAGTCTAACAAGAGAGTAGAAGAGAGTCTAACAGTCCAGTCTGACAGTCCAGTCTAACAGTCCAGTCTAACAGTCCCAGTCTGAGAGTCCAGTCTAGACAGTCCCAGTCTAACAACCCAGTGCTGAGAGTCCAGTCTAAATTTTTTATTGTCCAGTCTATACAGTCCAGTCTAACAGTTGCCAGTCTAACACATGTCCAGTGCTAAAGTCCAGTGAATTGAATTGAATTGAGTAGAAGAGAGTTGAAAGTCCAGTCTAGAGTCTGACAGAGTCTAGAAGAGTCCAGTCTGAAAAGTCCAGTCTGAGTCCAGTCTAACAACCCAGTCTAAAAGAGAGTCTAACAGAGAGTCTAAGAGTCCAGTCTGAAAAGTCCAGTCTGACAGAGAGTCTGAAAGTCCAGTGCTGAGAGTCCAGTCTGAGAGAGTAGAAGAGAGTCTAACAAGAGAGTGCTGAGAGAGTCCAGTTGAAAAGTCCAGTCTGACAGTCCAGTCTGACAGTCCAGTCTAACAGTCCAGTCTAAGAGAGTAGAAGAGAGTCTAACAGTCCAGTCTAAGAGAGAGTCAAAGAGAGTTGACCCAGTCTAACAGAGAGAGTAGAAGTCTAACAGTCCAGTCTGACAAAGAGTCTAACAGTCCAGTTGAAAACCAGTCAGAGAGTAGAAGTCAGTCTTAACAACAAAGTCTAATTTACAGTCCAGTCTAGTGGTCCAGTCCACTGCCCAAGCCTGAAGCTTGGATGGATGTATGGTCAAAAAACTATACCGTCCATCTAGCAAGGACTCCCCTCCCGAAGGCCCAACTTCCTGTTTATCCTAACACACTTACCAATACAATGAATAGGCCAGTCTAACAACCCAGTCTAACAAAGTCAACAAATGAATATAGTCTCAAATCAGGTAAATATAAATCAGTCTAACAGTCCAGTCTAACAGTTCCAGTTACATTAGTCCAGTTAAGACCAGTTACAGTCAAATATACATGACAGTCCAGTCTGACAGTCAGTCTGACAGTCCAGTCTAACAACCCAGTCTAAAGTCCAGTCTGACAGTCCAACCTGACAGTCCAGTGCTGAGAGTCCAGTCTATGGTGTCAGTCTAATCAGTCCAGTGCTATGAGTCCAGCCTGGAATTGAACCAGTCTGACAGTCCAGTCTGACTGCGTGCAGTGTCTTAGACAGTCCAGTCTAACAGCCCAGTCTAACAGTGTCAGATCAAACAGTCCAGTCTAACAACCCAGTCAAACAACAGCAAAAGTCTGGACAGAGAGAGATCCAGTCTAACAGTCCAGTCTAACAGTCCAGTCTGACAGACCAGTCTGACAGTCCAGTCTAACAGTCCAGTCTGACAGTCCAGTCTGACAGTCCAGTCTAACAACCCAGTCTAACAACCCAGTCTAACAGTCCAGTCTGACAGTCCAGTCTACACTGTCCAGTGCTGATGACAGACCAGTCTAACCCAGTCTGACAGTCCAGTCTAACAGACCAGTCTAACAGTCCAGTCTAACAGTCCAGTAACAACCCAGTCTAAGTCAGTCCAGTCTGACAGTCCAGTCTGAACAGTCCAGTCTAACAACCCAGTCTAACAACCCAGTCTGACAGACCAGTCTAACTGTCCAGTCTGACAGTCCAGTCTGACAGTCCAGTCTAACAGTCCAGTCTGACAGTCCAGTCTAACAACCCAGTCTAACAGTCCAGTCTGACAGTCCAGTCTAAAAGTCCAGTCTGACAGTCCAGTCTGACAGTCCAGTCTGACAGTCAAGTCTAACAGTCCAGTCTAACAACCCAGTCTAACAGTCCAGTCTAACAACCCAGTCAAACAGTCCAGTCTAACAACCCAGTCTGACAGTCCAGTCTGACAGTCCAGTCTGACAGTCCAGTCTAACAGTCCAGTGCTGAGAGTCCAGTGCTGAGAGTCCAGTCTAGGTGTCAGTCTAACAGTCCAGTGCTGAGAGTCCAGTCTGACAGTCCAGTCTGACAGTCCAGTCTGGCAGTCCAGTCTGACAGTCCAGTCTAACAGTCCAGTCTAACAGTCCAGTCTGACAGTCCAGTCTAACAGTCTAGTCTGACAGTCCAGTCTGACAGTCCAGTCTAACAGTCCAGTCTAACAACCCAGTCTAACAGCCCAGTCTAACAGTCCAGTCTAACAGTCCAGTCCAACAGTCCAGTCCAACAGTCCAGTCTAACAGTCCAGTGCTGAGAGTCCAGTGCTGAGAGTCCAGTCTAGGTGTCAGTCTAACAGTCCAGTGCTGAGAGTCCAGTCTAAAAGTCCAGTCTGACAGTCCAGTCTAACAGTCCAGTCTGACAGTCCAGTCTGACAGTCCAGTGCTGACAGTCCAGTCTGACAGTCCAGTGCTGACAGTCCAGTGCTGAGAGTCCAGTGCTGAGAGTCCAGTCCAACAGTCCAGTCCAACAGTCCAGTCTAACAGTCCAGTCTAACAGTCCAGTCTAACAGTCCAGTGCTAAGGCTGCTGGAGCCGGACCAATAGAGCAGCATTAACATAAAGGCCTGGGATTATCTGACCAAACTGCCAACCGGCTGCAACAAGCTGATAACCACACAGTGCCCGGATGGTAGCGTGCACGCGCACACACACACGCACGGCAGGATCTACCAATGCACACACATACGGTACACATTAGGTACACACACACACACACTGCTAAACACAGACACATCCAGGTTTTTCAAGAATGTATATTAGAAAAATGTATGATTTTATTTACATCTCTTATCAGGAAACAATTATTTGATGGATGTAAAATAATAGGCAATTAAAAAACAATGTGGTTACATTGAGTGATATCACGTTTGATAACTGATATTTCATTTGACCATACAGAAATGTGTGTGTACTGTGTGTATGTGTGTATACTGTAAAGACCGATGCTGGAGACAAGAAGCAAGTAGAGGGAGTGAACATTTAATGGAAAACGGACAAAAAAACAAACAAGAACAGTGTCTGGACAGGGAGAACAAAACGACATGAAGACAATAATGCTGACATGGGGAACCAACTGAGGACCAGACAGATATAGAGGTGCAATCAACAAAGTAATGGAGTCCAGGTGAGTCCAATGAGCGCTGATGCGCGTAATGATTGTGACAGGTGTCCGTAATGAAGGGCCCTCGAGCGCCAGAGAGGAGAAGCGGGAGCAGGCATGCGTGCATTTGGAAAGTATTGAGACTCCTTGACTTTTTCCCCCAAAAATTGTTACAGCCTTGTTCTAAAATGTATAAAATATTTTTTCCTCATCAATCTACACACGATAACCCATAATGACAAAGTGAAAATAGTTTTTCATTTTTTTTTGCAAATGTATTAATAAAAAACAGAAATACCTTATTTACATAAGTATTCAGACCCTTTTCTATGAGACTCGAAATTGAGCTCAGGTGCATCCTGTTTCCATTGATCATCCTTGAGATGTTTCTACAACTTGATTGGAGTCCACCTGCGGTACATTCTATTGATTGGACATGATTTAGAAAGGCACACACCTGTCTATATAAGGTCCCACAGTTGAAAGTGCATGTCAGAGCAAAAACCAAGCCATGAGGTCGAAGGAATTGTCTACAGAGCTCAGAGACAGGATTGTGTCGAGGCACAGATCTGGGGAAGGGTACCAAAACATTTTTACAGCATTGAAGGTCCTCAAGAACACAGTGGCCTCAATCATTCTTAAGTGGAAGAAGTTTGGAACCACCAAGACTCTTCTTACAGCCGGCCGCCCGGCCAAACTGAGCAATCGGGGGAGAAGGGCCTTGGTCAGGGAGGTTACAAGAACCCGATGGTCACTCTGCCAGAGCTCCAGTTCCTCTGTGGAGATGGGAGAACCTTCCAGAAGGACAACCATCTCTGCAGCACTCCACCAATCAGGCCTTTTTCCTCAGTAAAAGGCACATGACTGGCCACTTGGAGTTTGCCGAAAGGCATCTAAAGGACTCCAGACCATGAGAAACAAGATTCTCTGGTCTGATGAAATCAAGATGGAACTCTTCAGCCTGAATGCCAAGCGTCACGTCTGGAAGAAACCTGGTACCATCCCTACGGTGAAGCATGGTGGTGGCAGCATCATGCTGTGGGAATGATTTTCAGCAGCACGGACTGGGAGACTAGTCAGGATCAAGTAAAAGATAAACGGAGCCAAGTATAGAGAGATCCTTGTTGAAAACCTGCTCGAGAGAGCTCAGGACCTCAGACTAGGGCGAAAGGTCACCTTCCAAAAGGACAGCGACCCTAAGAACACAGGCCAGACAACGCAAGAGTGGCTTCAGGACAAGTCTCTGTTTTTTTTAAAATTTGCAAACATTTCTAAAAAGCATTTTTGTTTTTGTCATTATGGGGTATTGTGTATAGATTGATAAGGGTGAGAAATAAAATCTATTTTAGAATAAGGCTGCCACATAACAAAATGTGGAACAAAATGTGGAAAGAACGTGTAATATTGGTGTCTCTGTGTGTATGTGTTCCATGTGTGAATGCATCTGTGTGTAAAAACGATGTAACCTGGAGAATGATTTGTGTGAACCCTGAATGATCTGTGTGAACCCGGAGAATGTGTTCCATGTGATCTGTGTGAACCTGGAGAATGATTTGTGTGACCCAGAGAATGATCTGTGTGGTTACCTGTGAAAAGAGAATGATCTGTGTGAACCTGGAGAATGATTTGTGTGAACCCGGAGAATGATCTGTGTGAACCCAGAGAATGATCTGTGTGAACCCGGAGAATGATTTGTGTGAACCCAGAGAATGATCTGTGTGTACCTGGAGAGAATGATGCTGCCGTAGGCATTCTTCAGCATGGTGACTACATCCCCATGGGACAGGCCTTCCAGAGACTGGGAGTTGATACTCACGATCCTATCACCCACCTGGAGGAAGGGAGGAAAGAAGGAAGGAAGGGGAGAGAGAGGAGAGAGAGAGAGACAGAGAGAGAGAGACAGAGAGAGACAGAGACACACAAGCACACGCCAGGGTGAGCCATCACAGACAGTAAGGGGATTCTAAGACACTGGGCGTTCTCTCGCACACTCACACACACACGCACACACACATACGTACCTTGAGCCGGTGTGTCTTGGCTGCCACCCCGTTGGCCTGGATCATGGCCAGGAAGATGGGGATATCCCCCAGAGGACTGTCCTTCCCCCCAGCTATACTGATCCCCAACGCATCAGTAGGACCCTGAGAGATATCGTCAATGCTATTATCATTATTAATAATAAACTGGTATAGAAGAGGATATTGTGATTGTCGTCATCATTTTCATGACAATAAAGAAAGCTTCTAGAGTTGAATTGGCAGAGTATACAGTATAGTCTATAGATATAAATGTGCATATTATGAGCAGTTTAAACCCACTAAACATAACTGGAGACAGCTCAACTCACCCTTGTGATCTCCACAGTGCGTATCACTGTTTCTGCAGCTACGACAAACCCAGAAAGGGAAAAAGATGAGGACGGGAAACTAACTGTGTGTAATTCCAGCACGGGCAGTTTCTGAACCTTTTCCTACAGTTACACTCTCTGTGGAAATGGTCCTACTCTCTGTGGAAAGGGTCTGGTCCTAATCTCTGTGGAAAGGGTCTGGTCCTACTCTCTGTGGAAAGGGACTGGTCCTACTCTCTGTGGAAAGGGTCCTACTCTTTGTGGAAAGGGTCTGGTCCTACTCTCTGTGGAAAGGGACTGGTCCTACTCTCTGTGGAAAGGGACTGGTCCTACTCTCTGTGGAAAGGGTCTGGTCCTAATCTCTGTGGAAAGGGTCTGGTCCTACTCTCTGTGGAAAGGGTCTGGTCCTACTCTCTGTGGAAAGGGACTGGTCCTACTCTCTGTGGAAAGGGTCTGGTCCTACTCTCTGTGGAAAGGGTCTGGTCCTACTCTCTGTGGAAAGGGGCTGGTCCTACTCTCTGTGGAAAGGGACTGGTCCTACTCTCTAAGGAAAGGGACTGGTCCTACTCTCTGTGGAAAGGGTCCTACTCTCTGTGGAAAGGCACTGGTCCTACTCTCTGTGGAAAGGGTCTCCTACTCTGTGGAAAGGGTCTTGTCCTACTCTCTGTGGAAAGGGTCTGGTCCTACTCTCTGTGGAAAGGGTCTGGTCCTACTCTCTAAAGGAAAGGGACTGGTCCTACTCTCTGTGGAAAGGGTCCTACTCTCTGTGGAAAGGCACTGGTCCTACTCTCTGTGGAAAGGGTCTTGTCCTACTCTCTGTGGAAAGGGTCTGGTCCTACTCTCTGTGGAAAGGGACTGGTCCTACTCTCTGTGGAAAGGGTCCTACTCTCTGTGGAAAGGCACTGGTCCTACTCTCTGTGGAAAGGGACTGGTCCTACTCTCTGTGGAAAGGGTCTGGTCCTACTCTCTAAGGAAAGGGACTGGTCCTACTCTCTGTGGAAAGGGTCCTACTCTCGGTGGAAAGGGTCTGGTCCTACTCTCTGTGGAAAGGGACTGGTCCTACTCTCTGTGGAAAGGGTCTGGTCCTACTCTCTGTGGAAAGGGTCTGGTTCTACTCTCTGTGGAAAGGGTCACACTCTCTGTGGAAAGGGTCTGGTCCTACTCTCTGTGGAAAGGGTCACACTCTCTGTGGAAAGGAGTCTGGTCCTACACTCTGTGGAAAGGGACTGGTCCTACTCTCTGTGGAAAGGGACTGGTCCTACTCTCTGTGGAAAGGGTCCTACTCTTGTGGAAAGGGTCTGGTCCTACACTCTGTGGAAAGGGTCTGGTCCTACTCTCTGTGGAAAGGGTCTGGTCCTACTCTCTGTGGAAAGGGTCTGGTCCTACTCTCTGTGGAAAGGGTCACACTCTCTGTGGAAAGGGTCTGGTCCTACTCTCTGTGGAAAGGGACTGGTCCTACTCTCTGTGGAAAGGGTCTGGTCCTACTCTCTGTGGAAAGGGTTCCTACTCTCTGTGGAAAGGGTCTGGTCCTACTCTCTGTGGAAAGGGACTGGTCCTACTCTCTGTGGAAAGGGTCTGGTCCTACTCTCGGTGGAAAGGGTCTGGTCCTAATCTCTGTGGAAAGGGTTCTACTCTCTGTGGAAAGGGTCTGGTCCTACTCTCTAAGGAAAGGGTCTGGTCCTACTCTCTGTGGAAAGGGTCTGGTCCTACTCTCTGTGGAAAGGGTCTGGTCCTACTCTCTGTGGAAAGGGTCTGGTCCTACTCTCTGTGGAAAGGGTCACACTCTCTGTGGAAAGGGTCTGGTCCTACTCTCTGTGGAAAGGGACTGGTCCTACTCTCTGTGGAAAGGGTCTGGTCCTACTCTCTGTGGAAAGGGTCTGGTCCTACTCTCTGTGGAAAGGGTCTGGTCCTACTCTCTGTGGAAAGGGTCTGGTCCTACTCTCTGTGGAAAGTGTCTGGTCCTACTCTCTGTGGAAAGGGTCCTACTCTCTCTGGAAAGGGTCTGGTCCTAATCTCTGTGGAAAGGGTTCTACTCTCTGTGGAAAGGGTCTGGTCCTACTCTCTGTGGAAAGGGTCCTACTCTCTGTGGAAAGGGACTGGTCCTACCCTCTAAGGAAAGTGACTGGTCCTACTCTCTGGTGGAAAGGGTCTGGTCCTACTCTCTAAGGAAAGGGACTGGTCCTACTCTCTGGAAAGGGTCTGGTCCTACTCTCTGTGGAAAGGGTCTGGTCCTACTCTTTGTGGAAAGGGTCTGGTGGAAACGGTCTGGTCCTACTCTCTGTGGAAAGGGTCTGGTCCTACTCTCTGGTGGGAAAGGGTCTGGTCCTACTCTCTGTGGAAAGGGTCTGGTCCTACTCTCGGTGGAAAGGGTCTGGTCCTACTCTCTGGTGGAAAGGGTCTGGTCCTACTCTCTGTGGAAAGGGTCTGGTCCTACTCTCTGTGGAAAGGGTCTGGTCCTACTCTCTGTGGAAAGGGTCTTGTCCTACTCTCTGTGGAAAGGGTCTGGTCCTACTCTCTGTGGAAAGGGTCTGGTCCTACTCTCTGTGGAAAGGGTCTGGTCCTACTCTCTGTGGAAAGGGTCTGGTCCTACTCTCTGTGGAAAGGGTCCTGGTCCTACTCTCTAAGGAAAGGGACTGGTGCTACTTTACCTGCGCTTTGTGATGATGTCATGCCCACTGTCATTGGCTTCCTGACGTTATTGAGGAGCTGAGAGGTGGAAGGGGTGGAGTTTAGCGGGGGGTGGGGCGTGACGATTGTGCTGTTGGCACTCACGTGACTCATCTGCTGGAGAGAGGGAGGGGGAACAGAGCTATGATCCAGTCAGGAGAAAACACACACACTGAGGCATGCTGCCCGGTGGCGGTAAGTTTGGCTGGGTGGCTGAGTGACATACAGGTGACACCAGAAGTAGCCTGCTAAACAACCATCAGATGGCCATTTTGGCTTCCATGCACGTGATGAATGGAGAGAATGAGGAGAGACAGGGGTATTAATGACACAGCAGCCAGGGTCAGTCGATGACTGAGCTTATGCATGCAAGCGCCCGGGCAGCGGGGTGACAACGGGCGGGCACGCACGCACGCACGCACACACACACACACACACACACACCTGGCTTCCCTGGGAGGGACGTCTGGAAGAGAGCCAGGAGGCAGCCTTCAGTCGGCCCAGCTCCAGGAGCACCACCCCCCTGGCACACTGCAGAGGCACACGTAGGCACAGGTAGCACCAGACCAGAGCAGCTAGGGACTGGCCTTACAGTGTTCACTTCCAATTGCAACCTGGTAGGAGCTCCACTTCCATGTTTAATACTGAGGACAAAACTTTGCACTTCAACCTGACAGGATCTCCATATCATATAGTGCGTCCTAAATGGTAACCTACTCCCTACAAGTCCTAAATGGTAACCTACTCCCTACAAGTCCTAAATGGTAACCTACTCCCTACAAGTCCTAAATGGTAACCTACTCCCTACAAGTCCTAAATGGTAACCTACTCCCCTAAATGATAACAAGTCCTAAATGATAACCTCACTCCTAAATGATAACCTACAAGTCCTAAATGGTAACCTACTCACTACAAGTCCTAAATGATAACCTACTCCCTACAAGTCCTAAATGGTAACCTACTCAACAAGTCCTAAATGATAACCTACTCCTACAAGTCCTAAATGGTAACCTACTCCCTACAAGTCCTAAATGGTAACCTACTCCCTACAAGTCCTAAATGATAACCTACTCATTACAAGTCCTAAATGGTAACCTACTGCCTACAAGTCCTAAATGGTAACCTACTCCCTACAAGTCCTAAATGGTAACCTACTCCCTACAAGTCCTAAATGGTAACCTACTCCCTACAAGTCCTAAATGAACCTAACAAGTCCTAAATGGTAACCTCCCTACAAGTCCTGTGACATAGTGCACTACTTTAGACATAACCCAACCCGGTAGAGCACTGACCCTGGTTCGCTTATCCCGACAACGCCAAGCGGGAGGGCTTGTCGTGGGTTCAATAAGAATTTGTTCCCTGCTGGGACCACCCATATGTTATATACCCAGCACTGTAAATGTAGTTAAAAGGGCTCAGGGGTACTGTAAATGTCAATACACCACTGTTCAAGAGCACAGGAAATGGCCCCAGCACGAAATGTAGTGAACCACTGAGTACAGTGTTATATACCTCAGCACTGTAAATGTAGACAACTGTAGCAAGCACAGGATACAGTGTTATAATGCACTGGAGTGTACACCACTGTAGCAAGGGCACAGGATACAGTGTTATATATCAGCACTAAATGTATTTACAGTGCTAAACAGCACTGTAAATGTAGTGTATGTAGCAAGGGCACTACAGTGTTATCCTGTGCCCTTGCTACAGTGTTATATACCTTAGCACTGTAAATGTAGTGTACACCACTGTAGCAAGGGCACAGGATACAGTGTTGTTATAAACCTCAGCACTGTAAATGTAGTGTACACCACTGTAGCAAGGGCACAGGATACAGTGTTGTTATAAACCTTGTAAATGTATATGTACCTACAGCACTGTAAATGTAGTGTACACCACTGTAGCAAGGGCACAGGATACAGTGTTATATACCTCAGCACTGTAAATGTAGTGTACACCACTGTAGCAAGGGCACAGGATACAGTGTTATTATATACCTCAGCACTGTAAATGTAGTGTACACCACTGTAGCAAGGGCACAGGATACAGTGTTATATACCTCAGCACTGTAAATGTAGTGTACACCACTGTAGCAAGGGCACAGGATAAAGTGTTATATATACCTCAGCACTGTAAATGTAGTGTACACCACTGTAGCAAGGGCACAGGATACAGTGTTGTTATATACCTCAGCACTGTAAATGTAGTGTACACCACTGTAGCAAGGGCACAGGATACAGTGTTATTATATACCTCAGCACTGTAAATGTAGTGTACACCACTGTAGCAAGGGTGTTATACAGGATACAGTGTTGTATATGTAGCCTCAGCACTGTAAATGTAGTGTACACCACTGTAGCAAGGGCACAGGATACAGTGTTGTTATATACCTCAGCACTGTAAATGTAGTGTACACCACTGTTACAGTGTTATTATATACCTCAGCACTGTAAATGTAGTGTACACCACTGTAGCAAGGGCACAGGATACAGTGTTGTTATAAACCTCAGCACTGTAAATGTAGTGTACACCACTGTAGCAAGGGCACAGGATACAGTGTGCACTGTAAATGTAGTGTACACCACTGTAGCAAGGGCACAGGATACAGTGTTATATACCTCAGCACTGTAAATGTAGTGTACACCACTGTAGCAAGGGCACAGGATACAGTGTTATATACCTCAGCACTGTAAATGTAGTGTACACCACTGTAGCAAGGGCACAGGATACAGTGTTATAAACCTCAGCACTGTAAATGTAGTGTACACCACTGTAGCAAGGGCAAAAGACCTGAGACTGGGACGGAGATTTGTCTTCCAACAAGACAATGATCCAAAACATAAAGCAAAATCTACAATGGAATGGTTCAAAATTAAAACATATACAGGTGTTAGAATGGCCAAATCAAAGTCCAGACCTGAATCCAATCGAGAATCTGTGGAAAGAACTGAAAACTGCTGTTCACAAATGCTCTCCATACAACCTCACTGAGCTCGAGCTGTTTTGCAAGGAGGAATGGGATATTTCAGTCTCTCGATGTGCAAAGGGCACACAAAACACCCACTTTAGAGGGTCTCCACATAGTAAAGGACTGGAGCCAAACCAACCACAAAGCCTCTCCGCTCCACCAATTCACAAGAGAGCACTGCAGCCTTTGAACATAAATGTACCATTTGTGACCCCTTGTGGAAGAAGGAAGAAGAGTTTGGTGGCTAGTGACCGGCTGGTACAGAGAGCTCGACAGCTTGTAATCCTAAAAAACGGAAATGATCTGCTTTTGTTATTACATGAATGCTAGAACATTAACGTTAGCTGATTAAGATGATCCCATAGAACAAAACATATAATGTCTCCTAAGCCTATGTTTATACGACAGACCTTATTTTCAGCTTTTATCTAAAAACATGAATTTTCCCATCGGCTTTGTTCAACGAACAGTACCTACAAAAAGACTCCATTACTATTGCACTTAATGGTTTTGGACTCTGACAATGAGAGGGATGTTCTTTGATGTGTTACTTTGATGTGCTTCAAGTATTAGCTGTTGATATTTGTTTTAGTGTAGTTCTTTGTCTGTGAAGGCTGTAGTTATTTGTTTGTTTGATCATTAGAAAACCCTTTAGCAATTATTCTTTCAAAAACAAGGGCATTTCTAAGTGACCCCAAAATTTTGAATGGTAGTGTATGTCTGTCTATAATGGCAGTTTAATTCAAACTGGACTGCAGGCCGTTTCATACATCAAGTCTATGTGGTTGGTTTTTGGTGTGACGGTGAGCCCCCCCCCCCCCTCACCTTGAGAATGGCAGCTACCGTCTCCTGCAAGGCAGACCTCATGTCATCTCCGTTGACAGAGATAATCTGGTCCCCTTGCATCAGCCGGCCATCCAGCTCGGCGGCGCCCCCTTTCACCACGTCTGAGATGAACACCCCTGTGCCGTTCCTACCATATAAATAAAATACTTGATTAATTCCTATGGCTACGTACGCTCAAAATGGATCTCATCCTCGCCCTCCTAGGGAGAGCGTGTAGGTAACTCAAAATGGATCTCATCCTCGCCCTCCTAGGGAGAGCGTGTAGGTAGCTCAAAATGGATCTCATCCTCGCCCTCCTAGGGAGAGCGTGTAGGTAGCTCAAAATGGATCTCATCCTCGCCCTCCTAGGGAGAGCCTCAAAATGGATCTCATCCTTGCCCTCCTAGGGAGCGTGTAGGTAGCTCAAAATGGATCTCATCCTTGCCCTCCTAGGGAGAGCGTGTAGGTAGCTCAAAATGGATCTCATCCTTGCCCTCCTAGGGAGAGCGTGTAGGTAGCTCAAAATGGATCTCATCCTTGCCCTCCTAGGGAGAGCGTGTAGGTAGCTCAAAATGGATCTCATCCTTGCCCTCCTAGGGAGAGCGTGTAGGTAGCTCAAAATGGATCTCATCCTTGCCCTCCTAGGGAGAGCGTGTAGGTAGCTCAAAATGGATCTCATCCTTGCCCTCCTAGGGAGAGCGTGTAGGTAGCTCAAAATGGATCTCCTTGCCCTCCTAGGGAGAGCGTGTAGGTAGCTCAAAATGTGTAGGTAGCTCAAAATGGATCTCATCCTTGCCCTCCTAGGGAGAGCGTGTAGGTAACTCAAAATGGATCTCATCCTTGCCCTTCTAGGGAGAGCGTGTAGGTAGCTCAAAATGGATCTCATCCTTGCCCTCCTAGGTAGCTCAGGAGCGTGTAGGTAGCTCAAAATGGATCTCATCCTTGCCCTTCTAGGGAGAGCGTGTAGGTAGCTCAAAATGGATCTCATCCTTGCCCTCCTAGGGAGAGCGTGTAGGTAACTCAAAATGGATCTCATCCTCGCCCTCCTAGGGAGAGCGTGTAGGTAACTCAAAATGGATCTCATCCTCGCCCTCCTAGGGAGAGCGTGTAGGTAACTCAAAATGGATCTCATCCTCGCCCTCCTAGGGAGAGCGTGTAGGTAACTCAAAATGGATCTCATCCTTGCCCTTCTAGGGAGAGCGTGTAGGTAACCAAAGAACACTACTGACAACAAACCCCAGGTAAGAGTGTAGCTACAGTATAGATCCCCTTACATGTCTTTCTGGTTCACATTAAACTTCCTGATAGTGGTAAAACGTATTTTATGAAGGCACAATGAATGTGTGTGTGTGTGTGTGTGAGTTGCTACTGCACCTCTTGCCGACGATACTGAGGCCCAGGCCACGGCCAGCCTTTTTCTGCAGTTCCACACTGAACACATCTAGGTTCTCCTGGTCGCGGTACCTCGCCTCGTCCCGTAGAACCTTAAGACACACCTTGGCCGGGGTCTGCCTTAGGGCTGTGATGGCATCCTCATGGGCCGCACTACGCAGGTCCACACCATTTACCTGGATGGTCGCACACACACACACACACACACACACACACACACACACACACACACACACACACACACACACACACACACACACACACACACACACACACACACACACACACACACACACACACACACACACACACACCTGGTGAAGGCCAGAGAAATTTATAATTCCAGTAGAGGGAGACATTGGCTAAATTGATTGCACTGGAGAGTTAGAGAGATATAGAGAGAGTTAGGCAGACATGGCTCTCAAGAGAAGACAGGCTATGTGCTCACTGCCCACAAAATGAGGTGGAAACTGAGCTGCACTTCCTAACCTCCTGCCCAATGTATGACCATATTAGAGAGACATATTTCCCTCAGATGACACAGATCCACAAAGAATTCGAAAACAAATCCAATGTTGATAAACTCCCATATCTACTGGGTGAAATTCCACAGTGTGCCATCACAGCAGCAAGATTTGTGACCTGTTGCCACGAGAAAAGGGCAACCAGTGAAGAACAAACACCATTGTAAATACAACCCATATTTATGCTAATTTATTTTTCCTTGTATACCTTAACCATTTGTACATAGTTAAAACACTGTATATATATAATATGACATTTGTAATGTCTTTATTGTTTTGAAACTTCTGTATGTGTAATGTTTACTGTTAATTTTTATTTCACTTTATATATTATCTACCTCACTTGCTTTGGCAATATTAACACATGTTTCCCATGCCAATAAGGCCCTTGAAACAAAAATATGAAAAAAATACATATATACATATATATATACACAGAGAGAGATAGAGAGAGAGAGAGAGAGAGAGAGAGAGAGAGAGAGAACAAACAACAAGTGTGCAGTTAAAATTGGCAAAAAACACAGAAATGTCTTCGCACAGGGTTGTGGGGTTAGACAGGGATGCAGCTTAAGCCCCACCCTCTTCAACATATATATCAACGAATTGGCGCGGGAACTAGAAAAGTCTGCAGCACCCGGCCTCACCCTACTAGAATCCGAAGTCAAATGTCTGCTGTTTGCTGATGATCTGGTACTTCTGTCACCAACCAAGGAGGGCCTACAGCAGCACCTAGATCTTATGCACAGATTCTGTCAGACCTGGTCCCTGACAGTAAATCTCAGTAAGACCAAAATAATGGTGTTCCAAAAAAGGTCCAGTCACCAGGACCACAAATACAAATTCCATCTAGACACTGTTGCCCTAGAGCACACAAAAAAACTATACATACCTTGGCCTAAACATCAGTGCCACAGGTAACTTCCACAAAGCTGTGAACGATCTGAGAGACAAGGCAAGAAGGGCATTCTATGCCATCAAAAGGAACATAAATTTCAACATACCAATTAGGATTTGGCTAAAAATACTTGAATCAGTCATAGAGCCCATTGCCCTTTATGGTTGTGAGGTCTGGGGTCCGCTCACCAACCAAGACTTCACAAACACCAAATTGAGACTCTGCACGCAGAATTCTGCAAAAATATCCTCCGTGTACAACGTAGAACACCAAATAATGCATGCAGAGCAGAATTAGGCCGATACCCACTAATTATCAAAATCCAGAAAAGAGCCGTTAAATTCTATAACCACCTAAAAGGAAGCGATTCCCAAACCTTCCACAACAAAGCCATCACCTACAGAGAGATGAACCTGGAGAAGAGTCCCCTAAGCAAGCTGGTCCTGGGGCTCTGTTCACAAACACACCCTACAGAGCCCCAGGACAGCAGCACAATTAGACCCAACCAAATCATGAGAAAACACTGCCCACAAAATGAGGTGGAAACTAAGCTACACTTCCTAACCTCCTGCCCAATGTATGACCATATTAGAGAGACATATTTCCCTCAGATTACCCAGATCCACAAAGAATTTGAAAACAAATCCAATCTTGAAAAACTACCATATCTACTGGGTGAAATTCCACAGTGTGCCATCAGTGCAGCAATATTTGTGACCTGTTGCCACGAGAAAAGGGCAACCAGTGAAGAACACGCACCATTGTAAATACAACCCATATCTATGCTTATTTATTTTATCTTGTGTCCTTTACCATTTGTACATTGTTAAAACACTGTATATATATATAATATGACATTTGTAATGTCTTTATTGTTTTGAAACTTCTGTATGTGTGATGTCTACTGTTAATTTTTTATGTTTATTTCACTTTATATATTATCTACCTTACTTGCTTTGGTAATGTTAACACGTTTCCCATGCCAATAAAGCCCTTGAATTGAGAGAGAGAGCGAGAGAGAGAGAGAGAGAGAGAGAGAGAGAGAGAGAGAGAGCGAGAGAGAGAGAGAGAGAGAGAAAAAAAGGACACCCCTGTCCGGCTCCCGGGTCGACCCGTGCCAACCAGCTGTTAGTGGCCAGGGCTCCATGTAGAACCCTCCCCTGGGGTCCCCTGACTTCTTTGGTATTGGGGGTTTGTAGAGCCCCCTCCATCTAAAACCCACCATACTCTCCACCCCTCATACCCCCAGCCACTGATGTGCCTTCACTCCTGTTAGGCTCCTAATGTTCCTCACCTTAATGCAGAGGTTGTAGAGGGCTTTACACCCCCCCCCAAACTCGGAGTGTTCAAATCTAACAAGTCCTCCAAACCCCCTTGCCAGTCCCCAGTCTCTGCAGTCACCTGCAGTGGACCCTCCCCCTTCAGCCGCTCAAACAACCCCCCTTACCGGCTCAGACAGTGCCTCCAGGACTTCCCCAGGAATCTCTCCAGCAGCCTAAGAGATGTTAGTCCTGTTTTTTATGCCAGGAATTCCGGGATTTTCCACCCCTCCTCCACCAGCAGCCGCAGGTCACCCAGCCTTAGTAAACCCGCTGTCATCAGTCGCTTCTGCAGGGTGGCCGACTGAACCGATCTCAAAGGGATGGCTGGGTTGTCGAAGATAGGCTCCTCCCACAGCCCAAGCTCCACACCCCCTTCTCGTGTGGGCCTTAGCAGCTGCCAGGCTCTCAGCACCGCAGGTTGTTGATTATCAGCACCCTCCCTCTATATGACACTTGGGACAGGAGCCACCGCCACCTGGCCAGTCTTGACACCACTGCCTGTGACAGCCCCTCCTAGTTCTTCCTGACCCACCACTCCGGGCCCAGGTCCACCCCCAACACTTTAAACCCTTCACAACCCCACTGCAAACCCCCTGGAAGCAGAGGGTGCCTGTCCCCCCATGGCCCACATAACAGAGCTTCACTTTTGTCCCAGTTCACCTTAGCTGACGAAGCTCCCTCGTACACCTTCAGACTGGTCTCTGGTGCCTGCATATCCTGACCATCCCCGACCATCCCAGAAATGTCATCTGCATACACTGACACTGCTATGCCTGTCAACACACCCATGCCTGTCCAGCACACTCCCTGCAGTCTACTGTGTAGCAGGACCAAAAAAGGCTCAATGGTATCCTTGTCAAATGCCTCACCCAGACTGGCCTACTGAGCCCCCCTCCCACCTTGATCATACATGATGCTCCAGCATACAACACCTTCACACAGGCCAAAAACCTTTCCCAAAACCCAAACATCACATTAAACAGATACTCATGGTCCACTCTATCAAAAGCCCCCTTTGATTTAAAGAGACCAGTCCAAAGTTCACATTAGAAACTCTCCAACATGTCCCTGATTAAGAACAAGTTGTCCGTGATTGAGCATCCCGGTACACAATATGTCTGGTCTATAGAGTCCAGATGTCTGGTCTATAGAGTCCAGATTTCTGCTCTATAGAGTCCAGATGTCTGCTCTATAGAGTCCAGATGTCTGCTCTATAGAGTCCAAATGTCTGCTCTATAGAGTCCAAATGTCTGCTCTATAGAGTCCAAATGTCTGCTCTATAGAGTCCAGATGTCTGCTCTATAGAGTCCATATAGAGTCCAGATGTCTGCTCTATAGAGTCCAGATGTCTGCTCTATAGAGTCCAGATGTCTGCTCTATAGAGTCCAGATGTCTGCTCTATAGAGTCCAGATGTCTGCTCTATAGAGTCCAGATGTCTGCTCTATAGAGTCCAGATGTCTGCTCTATAGAGTCCAGATGTCTGCTCTATAGAGTCCAGATGTCTGCTCTACAGAGTCCAGATGGGACTTCAATCCGTTAGCGAGGACCTTAGTAAATATCTTGTAGTCCACACAGAGATATGCCACAGGCCTCCAGTTCTTAATTTCACACAAGTTCCCTTTCTGGGCAGGAGAGTCAGAACTGCCTGACGGCAATTCTCCTACCCGGACGCACTCAGGCAAAGGAAGTCCAGTCCAATTATTCCCCAGAATTTTTATAAAACTCAACTGGGAGTCCATCAACCCTCGGTGCAGGGCCGGAGGACATCGGAGTTATGGCCTCTGCCAGTTCATGGGACAACAGGGAAATTGTTGATGGAATTTATATGTTTAAATGAATGATTAGAATATTCCACCCTGAAACCATATAATTGTATGAAATTGATTAGGATCATAAAATTATTATTAATGATGTGTGTAGTTTTAGTCAGTAAAATTGTAATAAATGATGTGTGTAGTTTTAGTCAGAATTAGGGTAAAACAATATATCTGTACAATATGTCTCTATAGTATCTTAAATACAGACTGTCTGAGCAAAATTTGGTGCCGACCTTGCTAGGGCCCTCAGAGATTTGGGAGAGGGCAGTGAGTACTCCCTAATCTTGAGGGAGGACAGAGAGTGCTTCTCATGGTCCCTAATCTTTGTCGGCTGGATATTGATACAATATGCAGGTTTAAAATTATATACTTCTGTGTATTTATTTTAAGAAAGGCATTGATGTTTATGGTTAGGTACAGCCGTGGAACGATTGTGCTTTTTTCGCAAATGCGCTTTTGTTAAAGCATCCCACAGCTTTGCATCGATTATATGCAATGCAGGACACGCTAGATAAACCCGTAATGTCATCAACCATGTGTAGTTAACTAGTGATTATGATTGATTGTTTTTTATAAAATAAGTTTAATGCTAGCTAGCAACTTACCTTGGCTTCTTACTGCAGTCGCGTAACAG
The DNA here is from genome assembly GCF_036934945.1 of Oncorhynchus masou masou. Classification (NCBI taxonomy): domain Eukaryota; kingdom Metazoa; phylum Chordata; class Actinopteri; order Salmoniformes; family Salmonidae; genus Oncorhynchus; species Oncorhynchus masou. Next base: position 89,298,320 of record NC_088242.1, on the reverse strand, counting down.
GCAGGCTCCTCGTGGAGTGCAATGAGAGGCAGGTGGTTAGCGTGTTGGCTAGTTAACTTTAAGGTTGCAAGACTGAATCCCCGAGCTAACAAGGTAAAAATCTGTCGTTCTGCCCCTGAACAAGGCAGTTAACCCACCGTTCCTAGGCCGTCATTGAAAATAAGTATGTGTTTTTAACTGACTTGCCTAGTTAAATAAAAGGTGTAATATTTTTTAAACATAAATTTTATTTTTTGGGGGCCAAATCGGTGTCCAAAAATACCCATTTCCCATTGTTATGAAAACTTGAAATCGGCCATTCCGATTAATCGGTCAACCTCTAGACTAGACCCAGCCTCGTCTACACCACCATCTATAACATGACAAGTCCCAGCCTCTGCTGCCTGTGTCTCATGGCTCCCTGCACGTTTACCTCGATTTCCCCCACTGGAGCTTGTATCCTCACCTTGTCTACGGCCTTTATGTGGCACGCAAAGCTCTTGTGCCCCAAATCCCCACACTCAAAACACAGCAGACTATCTGTGCCGGCAAACCCTGCGTAGAGCCCCTCCCCATGCCTCAATTTAACTTCTTATAGGCAGGTGGGACGGTAACGTCCAACATCCGGTGAAATTGCCGGGCGCAAAATTCAAACTACAGAATTATAAATATTTAACTTTCATAAAATCAGAAGTGTAATACATCAAAATAAAGCTTAATTTCCAGCTGCTGCGTCAGATTTCAAATAGGCTTTACGGCGAAAGCACACCATGCGATTATCTGAGGACAGCGCCCCGCATAGAAAACCATGAAAAACATATTTCAACCAGGCAGGTGTGACACAAAAGTCAGAAATAGCAATATAATAAACACATAACCTTTGATGATCTTCTGTTGGCACTCCAAAAGGTCCCAGTTACATCACAAATGGTTCTTTTGTTCGATAATGTCCATCTTTATATCCATAAAAACTCAGATTAGCTGGTGCGCTTCAGTCAATAATCCACCCAGTTTCCCTCCATCAGAATGCATACAAAATTAATCCCAAAAGTGACAAATAAACTTTTCCAAACAAGTCAAACAACATTTATAATCAAACCTTAAGTACCCTAATACGTAAATAAACGATAGAATTTAAGACGGAGAATCTTTATTGTCTTTACCGGAGAAAAATACCAAACAACGCGCTCTCATTCAGGCGCTTGGAAACACTACAGCCAAAATGTGAGCCACCTAGCAATCAACATACCCACTAAATATACTCTTTTCATGAATACAACCACAGCTTTGTTCATTCTGGATGCGGAATGTATAAATTCAGCTCCCATCTGTTCGCCGACCGCGAGCAGAACCTCCTCCACCTTAACTCCATTCTCAGGAACACACCTGAATCCATGCCGTAACCATAGTGTCTCCTCCGCGCTAGGCTGCGAAGGCATCGCGCACACCACACCATTCAATCACCAGGCAACTAAAACTCTGTCCTCTTCCTCCCTAACTTTGAATGAAAACAGTAGGTACCGTTAAACTAACAGTGCGTTTTAACCCTCCACCATGGAAAATACAAATTGAAAGAAAAGACCAATAAAATAAGTAAGGACAGAGCCCTCCATAAGGCCTCTCAAATACAAAACACTCCCAGCATACACTGAGAGAGAGACAAACAGAGTGAGAGAGATAAAAGAGAGAGACTAACCTCCAGGATCTGATCTCCAGCCCAGAGTCGTCCATCACGTGCCGCTGCCCCCTCCTCATATACCTCATGGATCACTATGGCATCCTTGAGAGAGAGAGATGGAGAGAAAGAGAGCGAGAGAGAAAGTGAGAGAAAGAGAGCGAGAGAGAGAGAGAGACTTGACTTTTTGTCTTACTTTAATGAGACATCCTCATTACACTAAAACCACCACTACTATGCTACTATGCAGTGTAGCTGTGGCTCTCATCTCTGGCTGAGACGGAAACAAATTTACATAACCTGTCATGGTCAACATGGTCGCCCCTGAGCAAGGCTAGCAGACTTACCAGCTGGGTGTCTTTTCCCCCTACAATGCTGAGACCCAGGCCAGAGCGACCCTTGGCGATCTCTATGATTATCTCCTGGCCTGGAACGATAGGGCACATGGATGGGTCTACAGCATAGAGAGAGGGAGGAGAGAGATTTTGTTATCAAACCTCAATGCAAGTGTTTATGTTGTTGGCTGTCTGCTTTATAATGAATAATATACATTTCTCTACACTTGCAATAACATTTGATTTGATTCACAATTTTCTGCACAAAGAATTGAATAGATAAAATAAGACAGTTGAGTAAAACAGTCAGTTCTTCCCCAGTGAGCACAAGATGTTGAAAATACCTTGTACTCTTAGGGTCCCTAATGTAGCCCTGTAAATGGCCTGCTGGTTGTGAGTGTGGCTCCATACCTTTGCTGCAGTACTCAAAGTCTGGGCTGGTGCAGGAGGAAGGTAGGAAAGAGGCAGGGGGGGGCACCAGCTCCCCTTTCACAGAGCTCACCACAGGCAGCTTAAAGGAGAGCCGACAGGTTTTGGACAGGTTCGCAGTTTGCACACACACACACATTTTAAATACTTAATTTGAATCCACCAATCAAATTGACAAAACAAGGATGCAACCATTTTAAAGGTCCCTGTATGCCACTCAAAGGTAAAGAAAGCACCTCCTTCTCCAATCAGCTAGGCTGCCCATGACAGCTGAAACAGAGCAGTACCTAGCCAATTGCTTTGCCATGATTTTTGTCAGGCCCTCAATCTGGAGGCCACGCACTGCAAGCCTGTGAACGTGGCCGAGACTGCCAAACATCAGCACCACCAGCTTGCACCTAAACCCGAGGATGTCCCAGCATGCCACGAGGGGCTGGTCCTGAAGCAGCTTCTCTGCAAAGGCCTTGTCCATGTAGCCGTCCAATGAGCAGCCCACTTCCAAAATGAGCCCCCCCCCCCCCCCCACAACAACTATATCTGGTGTATTTTACATACAGGAAAACACATCATCATCATCAAACCAGCTTCCTCTTACACAGGAATGTTTATGCATCCACTTGTCTCGCTCGCTGGCTCTCAGGTTGACAAGGTGGCCATGTCGAGCAATGTACAAATCCTTGTATGAACAGCAGCCATTCACAACATGGACAATGGACTCCATTACATTTGACTCATGTAGAATCCAAAATGGGTCATGGTTTGCAGGGTACCAGAGTGCTACATTATATTTTGTTTGTAGAACTTGCAGCCTCACCTTAAAAATAAAGGTGAGAATGTCCTCGCCAATGGCACCATTCTGGTAAATGGAATGGGAGACAGAGTGGTCAGCACAGTCGAGAGCATCGAGTTTTCCCTGCAGCCTCAGGCCAGTCCAGTGTTACAGGAGCTGCATTCGTCTGATACCCAGGAGTGTTGTCCTGGATGTAGGATGAGATGTTCCATGATGGGTGACAGAAGTCTCCACAACAACACCGCAATCTGCCACAACTGCATCAGAATCAGTCACTGGCTCAGTTTGCATATCCACCTGAGCTCCACTCCAGTCCGGTTGCACAGGTCGTTGA